>NW_026913466.1:1327500-1362500 GCF_034315485.1 Pezoporus occidentalis
TGCCTCAATAGGCCATAATCAGCCCCAAAGAACTGAGTACTACTCAGTGTAGTGGTCTGCTCTCAAGGCTAACCAGGGTGTTTTTTGCCTGCTATTATAATACGCATCAAAGCAAGAGCTCTTATGCTGGCTTTCCTCTTATCAATTCCGCTAAAACCCAAAACTCTAAGGGCTGTTTCTAAAAACCCTACAACAGTTATGTGGCATTCTTAAATATCAACATCACACATAGGAGTGTAACGTATCTTAAATACCTCTAGCTACAGAGCAGATAACTATTACTGAAATAGAAGAACCCATTGCTGGTTTTGCACTGAATGCAGCATTGTATACTAGAGCATGCTGGGCTTTAATAGATTGTCCTGACTTTCTTTTTCCATGATTTATGGGAAATCTTCCTGCTGTACTTCAGGCATAAGCAATGAAGCACTCTCAGCCCTACAATTCCTACCTCTTTGAGTTCTTGTCTCAACGGCACTGAGAGCAAACCAAGATTCTTAGGTGGACTTCAGCTTTTCCTTTTATTTTCTCATTTGTAATACCAAACATATCTTTATACATGTACATTGTTAACTGTTTACCAAGGAATTACTTCTGCTGCACTCCAGCAGCATTGACTGCAGGTCCGTGTAAGTTCCTGCATATTCAAAAGGATGAAGCATGATATTATATTTCTCACAAAGGGCTGCTATTCTCATTTCTCACACAGGCATAACCCATGACATTGTGCCATATTCCTTTATTAGCATTTATTTTTTATAATCTCTCATCTAAGGAAAATGTAATCCAGTTAATCAACACCACTGAGTTTTGCTTTCTTAGGAATTACATTAATGAAATTCTTACAGTATACCAGCACAGAGAAGCAGGAGCCAGCACAGCATTGCCTCACAACAGCAGTCCCACACTCTGCCTACTTTCACTCTACCGTTACACTTAACTACCTATATGTTGACAAGATACACAGGTTAAACAACCCTCTGCTCTGGACACCAATGACCAAATGATGTCTCATTCAAGGTGATAAACTCTCAACCTGACACTATCAGGATTCAAACCAACCCATACAGACCTGCTCACTATGAAACACAAGAAACCTATGAAGCTGAACAAGATGCCCACATTTAAACAGATTCTGTTTCATGCTGTAAGGGCTGGCACACATGACTGAACAAGCAGTAATCCCACCACAGCAGCACCCAGGCCAACTGGAGCCTTACTGGGGAGGGCTATCACACTGACCACAGCAGCTCTGTCCCTCCGGTGCCTGCACATCCCTCTGCTCATATGGAGAGGGACATCACTGCACAGGGTACTGCTCTGCATGAGCACACGGGACAGGAGCTGTTTCCCTGTCTCAGGCACACCACTGCACTGACGGACCCCCTCCTTGGTGCCACTCACAACCAGGGCCCACTTGTCACGGAGGGGACTCATGTTCACCTCCAGCTCCACAGGGTTCCCTCTAAATGCAGCTGTGCTCACAGCACTGTATACTAGCCAGCTGCACTTGGACTGTGCTCCCACCACCTAACATTATCTTCTCTTCATTATTATCAATATATGTATTTTTTTAAACAGCCTATTGTAAAGGCTGTCAAAACTCTGGTGCCAAAATTATTACTGATTTTTTTCATCTATTGTTTTGGTTTTGTTTGGTCTCTTTTTTTTGTTTTTTAAAGTTAGCTTATTTCATTCCAGTGGAGCTTGTGTCTTCACCCACACATTCTCCTGCCACCACATACACATGGGCTGCAGCCCCAAAGCCTTTGCCCAGTTAGATGTACCAACATGCCAAAGAGCCTGGGCTGAAAATTTCCCTTGTAGGTCAGCCCGAAGAAGTCCAAGCCTCCCCATGCAAAAGGAAGCACCAAATAAACTGACTTGGGATGCATGAAAGAGAGGAGAATGGGGTAGATGGGTGGCACAGAAGAAGAGTCCTTGTCATTTATTCCCCTCCTAAATCACTGAGGCAAACAAGAAACCTCAAGGGTTTTCATTTCTTAGCCCACAGCAGCTGTGCAGCAGACAGTGACCTACAGCACCAACCTGCTCAGGGTAAGTGGAATGAGCTGGCAAGTCCCTTGGAGTGGTTGTCTTTCTCCTACTAGCACCACTTCTGATCAACCTATGGATAGCCCATTTTTCATCAATCCACTGATATCTATTAAATATTTAGACACTTTTAAGAGCAGCCCTTCTGTCCGTCATGGAACTTGCAGAGTTCAAACAGCAGTGGCTTATTATCTAAGAAGATGATTCATTAGATACCTGAGCTTTAATGTCTTGAAAACCAATGTTTTTGCTATCACAAATGTGTATAACCTGTGCCATTAGGAAAAAAAAATCAGCTAACAGACTGAATTTGAAACTTGTGCCTGAAATCTCACTTTTTGGAAGTTTCTGAAATTACAATTTCACACCTAGATAGTAAAATACACAGCAGGTGGAATAGTGGAATATTAAACATCACTGACAGAGTATATTTGGTATGACAGACAACACAAACTGCATAGGAAAAGAAAAACAAACAACTTTCCGTAACAGTAAGGAAATCCCTGTAACAAAACAATTGCCCCTCCTGGCAATGCGAGTGTTATGTACAAACACACACCATTTTGCACTGTGGATTGAGCATAAAGAGAAGTCCAGTCCCACAAAAGCTGCTCCCTGGAACAGCTGGGCTCCTCCACATTACACTTGGGTTAAAGGAACCAGCTACGGTTTAGGAGTCTTTCTGTACTGGTGACAGTGTGTCCTGTCACCTACCTCTGAGGAGACAATTTGCATCTCTTGCCAGGGGCTCCTGGGTGGAAGCTGGTGCCCCTCATTTGTTACTGCCTGATTTCCCACCTATTAAATTAGGATCAGTTTCTATTTACATGTGAAGAGTTAGTTTATGAGTAGTGCAACACATGGATGTACTGCCAACAGTGTTCTAACTTTCTAAAACAAAGTCACTTGTGACCACATTGTCAACTGCAGTGACTTCTATTTTGATTAAGTTCCCATTTGACTGAATATACAGTGAATATTATTTCTTAAGTAAAATATTTACAGGGGGAAGGCAGATACTCTATGTATGTTTTATTTAATGTTATTAGTTCCAAGTGGCAGTCTACCTATAATCTAAACCTCCGGTTTTTGTTAGAGAAACTATAGAGAGCATAAAGCATGGCATAATAATCTAATCTTTTAAATTGATGTTTCTTTTCTTTTTGCTTACAATAGCATGGATCATCTGAAACATTGCCTGCATAAATGTATCATTTGTCACAAGCTAAAAACTGTCATCATTAAGTTGATTAATCAAATGCTGTTCTAAAAGATGGATTGAAACACAAAATACTCAGCCTAGTGCCATATAATGAAGAGATTAATTTGAGGCACAAGACAACCAATTTAGTATAACTCTATGCTCATGCTTTATTTAGAAAACCATCAATTAGTATATTTTTCCTTGATGTACTCTTTGTCTTTCTAAGCAATGAGAAGGCGATTTGCTCCAAAGTCAATTTGCTCTCTGTAAACAGAAAGGGTTAGTCAAGCATCTTCTTGCTCTGCAACTCTATAAACTGCAGCCTTGACTCAGAGTGCAGAAAGGAAATTAATGATGGGGTAGAATTTAAAGTGGAATTGCTCCTCTTGGGTTAGCACTAATTTCCTTTCTATAATGTAATTATAATTCTGGTAGCAGGAGTGACACTAAGGTAAGTCTCAAAAGTGTTTCATTCCTTCATTATCTTGGATGTCTCTCCTCTCTCCAGGATTAATATGGTCCATATACAGACACAAGACTCTGCCACAAACAAAGTTGCAAAGACATTTAATCAGCTTTTATTGTTTAGGAAAGTGGAGAAAAAAAGGATGAAATGGTGTGTCAAGGTATCCTTTCCTGGCAGTTAGTGAAAGACACTATGGTGGATTGAAAGGATACACAGCACTACTGCCTTCCCTTTGCAAACCCTTGATATCTCAAGTGTTATTAAAAACCAGCATCCAGAAAAACGCAATCATTTCATCCATTAAATCATTCAACAGTGATGGAATAGTGCAGTGAGTTGACCAGTCACACCAGAGACCAAGCCTATCAGTTCGAAGTGCACAAAGGCCATCGAGGGGCCTCAAGCCACAGCATGGTCGGGGGTTGCCACTGCCCCACAGGTGCCAATGTTATGGGCTAGAAGGCAGCCCCTGTCCCCAAATCCAGATGACCAAAGTGACTCACAGCAGCAGTATTCCACAGGTAGAACAGGTCTGTGGAGTCCTCATTACCCAGCCCTGGCAGGTCTCCCCAAGAAAGATCATGTGCAGGACGTGATGCTGTTCCCCTGCCCATGGGGGATGCTCACACACGCAGGTACAAGAACACACATTCTCCTGGTTACACTAAATAAGAGTGTTTTAAATGTTAACTTATCAAAAATACACTAGAGGAAAAAGAAACAGTGTGGATGTTACCCCCTACTAATGAGGCACTAATGCATAATTATTATAATACACACGCTTTTCTCCACAGAGGAATATTTATAAACACTGAAACAGTAGAGTTTGCACTGGAGTCATACATACAAATTGTTTTTCTCCTGCAGTTGGTGGGTTTGGGGTTTTTCTCTTAGTGTAGTAATATTTAAAGCATTTCATAAGTCTATATGCAGTCATTTAAAAACTTGGAGAAACCTGGGCCTTTACTATTTCCCGCTGTAAATGAGAATATAAAGACATAAAACTAACTACAACTAAGGGCATAGCTTATATTGTACTACACTACATTATCCCTAGGAAACCAGTTACCCCAGGTTTGGTTTCCAAGCACACATGCTTTAGGAGGGAACAGCAATAGAGCTACGAGAGGAAGACCTGACACAAGCTGCAGTTGAAAGGCAGACAGGAGTCCAAAAATCACATCAATGATTCCCACTCCCTATTCCCTCTCTCCCGTGCCTAGGAGTTGCTCATGGCAGACACCAGTGAGTCGCCCACGTGCTGAACCCCACCAGAGGCACTGCTGCTGGATAAAGTCAGATCCCATGGGGGAGGATGGAGGCAGGTAGTACCTGCTCTGCTCCACAGTGCAGGGAATGCTGCGGCTGCATACCAGGGTACCCAAATGCAGCACAGTTTCACTGCCCCATTGCCCCACTTACGCTGACTGAAGACTTTATGGGTAACGGGGGATCTCTGCAGTATGTGGGAAGCATCCCTCAAGGCCAGGCAGTGCAGGACAGTGGCAGGAGCATGCCAGGACAGTACCCTGCAGCACACCAGCACCTCTGGTGAACCTGCCTGCATCTGGGTGGAGTCTGGACCCAACTGCATGGCTAATTAAAAATAAATTGCCATGAATATGAAAATGCTGCTGGAAGATCCCAGTAGAGGAACCAGGTCCCTCCCAGAGCCAGAAGAGCAGAGCTTGCTAAGCAGAGAAGGTGGTGTTGCATGCCAATTAAAGCTGAATATCAATAAATAGCAGTATATTAAAGAGGAAGAGAACCACCCACCCCACTTGCAGTGCAGGCATCCTCTGGACCTTAGGTCTGTAATGAAGTTCACCACACTAAAAACCAGACTCATTTAACTGGGTTTAGCTTGCGGCTCACACTAAATAATATTACCTTGGAAAACATAACAAGGGGAGTGAAATTAGGGATATAAGAAGCCCTTGTGGAAATGTAAAACATTGAATCACTGTATATTTTTCTACTGCCTAGATGTGCTGTACTTGAGGAAACATTCTCCATCACCTTGACAGCATGCTTCCTTTCTGTATACTGAAGTTTATTTACCTGAATTATTAATGTTGCTTTTGTTTGTAGCTATATCTTAATTTTCTTCTTTTCATTCACCTGTCATGATTGTTTTGATTCACATCCCAGGATGATGCACAAAATATTTCCTTTGGAAACACTGTAGTGTCACCAATATTTTTGCTCTGTTAACAGATTATTCTGTCTTCACAGTAAAACCAGATCATTTCCTTTTTTTCATGAAAACTGTCAATCACTGAGATTATGCTTTAAATGTATTGAGCAGATAAAAGATAGAATTTAAACTACATATCATATGTCAGCAGAGAGCACCAAGTGCCCTGCAAATAGAGAAAGGAAGCAATTCTCTCCTCCTCCTCCTCAATGAAAAACATGCCCACAGCAGCAAAACACTATCCTGAAACAATTAGTAATGTTCATGACTAAATTCTTTTGCATATGACGTCAAGTAATGCAGTTTCACTGCATATTTATTTCTTTCGTGATGCATTTATTATTTGTGGATAGAAGGTGAAATGAACCCTGCGGATTTTATTCTGCATTCAATCTTATTTATCATTTCTTCTGCCTATGATAAGATTCTGGAGAGCAGAAAGATATTTATGTTGGTTTAGATATATATATATATATATATATGGTGATGTTTTATGCAGTAAAAGCTGATAAAGACAAAGGTAAAGGATTGCAGTAATTAAATGTCAGATGAAAGTTCACAAATTTTATAGCACAAAAAGAAAGATATTGGAAAGTTTTGGTGATATCTCTTTTAAAACATGTTTTAAAGTTTCTCTTGGGGGAGCAGAGTAGAAAGAGCGCTCTGCTTACCTAGAAGTTACCTAGAACTCCTCGGCCCCCCTTTTTTCCCCCCCAAGTATAATGTCTGTCCAAGTTGTATACAAAATTTAGAACGATCCCCCTGAACACACGCTATGAGAGACCACATGTACAAACAGCACACCATTTCAAACAGACTAGGCTCATTGGAAAGAAACTTTTCCTTGTTGTTTGCCTTTGATTTCTTTCAGAAGGATAAAATGAAAGGGACAGTGATACATATTTTAAGCCCTGTGAATTCACAATGGGGCTTTAGAATAAAGAGGTAAAAACCTTTGAACTAAACAAAGGTCCATCACAGTGCACTTCTTTTTTCACAAGCACCTTATAAAGGAAATTATGCCAGAGAGGGCCCAGCTGGCTTTTGCCACTACACCTCCCCTCCACAACACCCAAGCATCCTTCCCAGCCCCTATCAATCTCCTGTATGCCATGTCATTGACTCCTCTTGGACCTGATCTCTTATCTCATAGAGCTGTTTTTCAGTCGAATGCCCTGTGAAAGTATCCACTCATGAGCTTACATCTGAGTGTCTCTTTGTACTAAGCAAAGCCTGTAGTCTAGCAGGCTGCATTAACTTGATTAAAGTGGGACCATAGACAGTTACTTAGGCTCTTACTTTGCTCTTAGATTAAAGACAAGAAAGCCTCCTTCTCTCAAGGTTTTTTTGCAAAACTGCAACTTTCAAAAGGGTCAGCAAAAGACAAAGGCTCTTATAACAGAAGGGAAGAGGCTTTTATAACAAATGATTTCTAATTGCTCCTTTGTTCCAAAAAGACAGCAGTTATACCAGCTGAAACATAACAAGCCATCAGCATTTCTTGATGGAAAGCTTGTACACAGGGCTGCAAAGGAAGAGCTTTCTCCAAGTTCCAATAATTTAAGAAAAACATTATTTCCTTGTAAATAATACCTTATTTAATCCACTTAAGCCCAGAAGAGAAGCAGATATGACTGGCTGTGCATAGCAGTCTGTTTTCACTAGCAGACTGTAGAGCTGCTTGTGAATTCCTTCCGTTTCATCTCCAAGGAGCAAAACAGGGAAAGGGCTCGGCCGTGGGGTTTGCCCCTGTGTATGACATTTCATATTCCTTTACCCAATAAATTCAAATGAGGGAATCAATGGGCCAGATCCTGATCTAATGCCACAGACTGGATTATTTTAATTTTATAGATGTGCGAGGGTTATTAAAAAAAAAAAAAAAGAAAAAATAAATCACAGTAACCAGACTCATATTTGCAGCAGATAAGTGTTAAATACACCACCAGCTTTGAAAAAGCAATCACTTTTCATGCTTAGCTGCTAACTACAACAACATTTCTGCAGAATGGAGTTATATACTTCTCTGGACATAGTCTACTCATTAGCAAAATGTACTAATCTTAGATTTTCTTTAAACTCCACTGCGTAAGCATGCATCCATATCTGCATGCATGAGTGCACACAAATGAAGCTGCTTATTCCTAGGTGAGGCTCAATGTTCATTCAACCGCCCCCCCAGGTGTGCCCAGCACTCAGCTACAGCTCAGGGCACTGCAGTCTCTGCCCAGCTCTGGTTATAGGCTGGGCTTTGTGAGTGCTTCAGTCTTACAGTTGGTAAAGGCAGCAGTTGTTGAGTCCAAAACTACATCTACAAAGCTAGGAGAGAGTTTTCTGTCCCAGCCTGATGTGTTAAGCTGTACATGGGTAATATGGACAGGAGAGAAAGAAGATGGCATATAGCCTAGGATCTGTAGAGAGGGAAAGCATATCACAGTGCCATGCTCACCAGGAAGAGGCTGCACACCACAGGTTTTAGCTGAGGCTCTCAGGAGACATGGGAACAGGCTGCTCGGGGAAGTGGTGGAATCACCAACCCTGGAAGCATTCACAAACGGTGTAGAAGAGGCCCTTAGTGACATGGGTTAGTGGTGGCCTTGACAGTGCTGAGCAGTTGATGATCTTAAAGGTCTTTTCCAACATGATTGATTCTATAATTCCATGGTTGTATTTACAGCTTCAGTAGGAAGATTTGAAAAGGTACACAGGTGAGTGGGGACACAGAAACCCTGATGTGCCTTGATGACCCCAGATACCTGGCAGTTAAAGATGCAGAGGGAACACTGGATGTGGCCACCTTCTTTCCCCCAGCATTGGTCAGCTCTCTGCTTGTTAGACCTTTGCAGCAGACTGCCTCTGCCTGCCAGTGCCCAAAGGTGCTACTATGAAGCCCGAGTCCCCCTCCACCAAGAGACAGGATTAATCCTCATTACATAGTCACTCTTCCTGCCCTGCTCCACCTGGAATATCCTCTGGAATCCCTGCCCTCTGCTTAGCCAACACAGCAGCCTCTCTCCCTCCTTCCAGAGACAGACAAGGTGACTTTCTGGGGCAGGAACTATGCGGCTCCTCTGTAAAGTGCTGTGGACACTCTGTTACAGTAGGAATAGTAATTACTGATAATACATAGCATTAACAACAAAGCAGTGAAAGAGCTAATGGCATTTCTTTGGAAAAAAGAAAAAAGGCAAACAGAAAACTATTTTCCCCTTGGAAAAAAAAAACAGAACATTGATTACTCTTAAAGGCACCCTCTCAAGTTCCCTTTGAGGACTCCCATTGATCTCAGACCTGTTTTCCCTCGCAGGCAAAGAAAAGATAAGTATTCTCTTGACATTCTCCTTTCTTCAACAGACTGGGCTAACAGGGAGATTTTTATTTCAAATATACACGTAGCTATGATGTACACTGGACTCAGCTTAAGCCCCTCTGCACATGTACAATGGCACTTCGTGCAACAGCCTTTCTTTCCGTCATGGTATGCAGAGGGAATAATGATAGCAGTGCCCCTTTGCTGCTCACAGGGCTCCTGCATGCGACCAAGAGCCCATGTACACACAGAGAGAGCACAAAAATTAAACTGATTTGGGGAAATTAGTTCAAGTGGTACCTGCTGTTTTGGGATCTCTAGGGTTGAGGGTAGCAATGATACAGGCTAAAGGCCAAATTACCAATGGGACACATGCACATATCACCATATTCTTCAATTCAGAGTCTTATTTGACAGACAATAAAATACAGGAACACAAATGTACAGACTTACATATTTTGTTATAGGATTCTTTAAAAACAGTTGCTGGTAAAACAAGATTTCCTATCACAAACCAAAAGATATCTTCAGCCAGCCTTTTGTTAATCTAGTGACTTCCAGTTTACTTAAACAGGGACTGTATCTGCAGGAGCTCTTTAGATGAAGGAGTCCCACAATATTGGGATGATCAGTCACTTACAACTTAAAGAAACTTACAGCAATGACAACTGACCAAAGACAAACATCTCTGAGAGCATCAGGGAAAGAGAAAGAGTGAGAGGGTGTGTGAGAGAAAGAGAACTTCACTTTCTCACACAAGTAAAAGGAGGACAGTTACACCTGTCAGCTTTCTGATTAGTGGAGTTGGGGTTCTTGGTATCAGGCTTGAACCCACTTGTTTTCTCTTCTTTCTCTTTCCTTCTGCTTCTGTCTCCTGCTATGCATAGACCCCATAGTTATACAGAAGACCTACACTGATTCTTATGGAGTTTTTTTAGATGCACATGCACTAACAAAAAAAAAAGGGCTCTTAAAAGCACTGTTTGAGGCAGTACTGGCAGAAAATAAAAGGTTGCTGCTAATGCTGAGCTAGGGGAATGGTAGATGGCTTCTCCCACAAACACAAGGGAGATGACAGAGAGCCATTACCTTGGAAATCCCACCCAGAGAAGGATTATCAGTAGCTACCAGCTCTTTACAGCTTTCTGAGGTTGTCCACAGAGGAAAACTGCACAATCACACCTGGAAGGCAAATTGCACGGTGGTGCATTCCTGTCCTGTACCCATTACAGGCATCATGACCCCTGAGGTGGCAAGGGAAAATGGCAAGCTGATTCGGGAGCATTTAAGACTGCTGATCAAGTCCATTTATCTTCTTTAACTGCTAAAAGCTCCTATCTGGCTCACCCAAGGCACCCACCCCCTGGGATAACCTTACTGTTTAACCCTTGCAGCTTCACATCAGTATTAGTTATGAGCCAGTGGGTTGCCTGGGCACAAGCAGGGAGCTCTGTATTACAGCTTTCCCATGAAGAGAGTTGAGATGCAGCTCCTAGACCTGTGAGAGTGGGAACCCTAGGTGGGCCAGTCTGGGACATAAAGACCTGTTAGTGTCCTCAGGGCCCTGATACAAGCTTACCTTGGTTTAAGGGTCCTACCCTTGGCAGCACACTTTTCCTCCCAGTGAAGGGTTTGAGGATCCAGCTCTCCAAGTTTCTTTCCCAGTCTTCTCCAAAGCCCCCAGCTTAGCACCTGAGGCAAAACGTGCACATGGACCCACACCAATGCCAGCCACAGTCTCCAGATGCCTAAAGTCCCTGGTCAAGAATGAATTGGTCGTTGTAAAAACATCCAGCCTTCCTCCTCCCAGAGATGCCATCTCAGGCCAACCAGCCCCACAACTGGTTCACCCTACCACATAACTGGAAACAGCCATCATCACCCAAGAGCTCCAGGAACACCCTGGAGCTGGGGAAGAGCCTTCTTCAGCCAAAGGCCACATGCACACAGAGCCAGAGGACAATTTTGGCTGCAAAGCGCTGCTGGAGATCATCTGGCCCAATCTCACCCTACCCAGAGCCCAGGTCCTGTTGCACCTCCTGCAGGGCTTCTCCTAATGCTGCTGCCACTGAAGCTGGAGCAGCACTACGCACTTCAAGGGGGGGTGTGTTGCAGAATGATTCATAGCTGCATAATTCACCTATTTATTTTGGCTTTCACACCTTCTTGCCTAAATTTGCAGCAGAGCTGGTACACAGCGTCTGAGTGAATTGGGTGCCCAGGTTTTATTTTAGTCTGAAGCAAAGTGATGATATGCACATATGTGTAATGTAGCACAAAGGCATGTTTACTGAAGCATGCCACCACGATGCTCCAGTTAGAAAAAAATAACAAGCAACAAATCTGTTTCATCCCCAGCCATACATTAGAAACCATATCTAGCTGTTATTTAGATCATGACCAGAGTAGCACTTTTGGGTATAAATATAGATTTGCATTACAGTCCTCTGGTGTGTCTCCACAGCCGTGGATGGCCAGGGATTAAAAACTGTGTGTGCGTTTGCATGTGTTTAGACGTGCATTATGCGTGTGTGCATATGTGTATGTGTGAGAGTGTGCACAGTACAGGCTTTAAATGCCATTTTCTAACATTTGTTTGAAATTGCTTTAATTTTTAGCTGCTGAGGGTGAGGTTTCAGAAGCAAGTGCTTCGAGGGAGGCTGCTCCTTGTGTAAATACCTTACTTTAGAATGAAAACAACCCATCTCTACCAGTGAAACGGCTACAAATGGGCTGCCATTAACTTTTGTTACTTAAGTAGGTGCCTGTAAAGGGCCAGGTGGTGTTTATGCAGATGAATGAGCATGTTACAATGTGTTCTTCCTTTTGGATAAAACATTAGCGTATCAGATGTGACAAATCAGATGTTCATCTTCCGCACTCCTGCATTATTTTACATTGAGAATTAGATAATGTGCTGGCTTAGCTTTTTACTTCGGGGTGGGCTTCCCCCCCCACTTTCTTCTCTAGAATAATTTTATACATACAGTTCTCCCAACACTCTGCATAATCATAGCCTCACCGTCTGTCTAACCAGAGAGGTATTATGGTAATGGTGTATTTGCAGGTAGCGGGCTTTTCATTAGATGGAAGTACACATTGTTTAACACACTGCATAATTATTGTGGAATGGAAATAATGGACCTACATGTTCAGGGGTTTGTTTCTAATTCTGTTTCCCTACCAGATCAGCAGATAATTCTTGTTTCCAGCAGCAGCGGCAGCAAGATAAATATTGGAATGTCTTACAACTGGAGGGATGCAAATAATGGAATCCTCAGTTTAGTGGCTAGACTGGAAAAATAACCTTTCCTTTTGAGCTGATATGGGGAAAAAAGGCATTCGAGTTTCATAACAAGAAGAAATACACACTATTTCGTGCTTATGACTGATTCAGTTTTCTTTAGCCGCATTCGGCGTCAAAAAATGACCCTCAGATTTTAAAAATCAGAACCTTTAACTTTATAAAAGAAATCCAAAACTGTTTTATCCTTTCATTTTGTTATTTTTGTCTATCTGAAGTTTTCAGTTTTGACCATCAGAAAGTGGCATTTTTAATGAGCAGATTACGTGCCTGAGATATTTCACTTCACTCCAATTCAAATGTTCAACATTATTTTCAAGTCTCTCTGACAACTGGATCACAACTGCTCTTCCTTTTGTATATCATTTCTTTACACTGTCAAATCAGGGCAGTTTTCCACTTTGAGGAGGTTGAATCTATTCAGCAAATGACACAGTCAGGGCCCATATGCCCTGTATATTTTGCCATTAATTGTCCTCAAAGGATTGATGTCTGTACAGCTACTTTGAACTGTATAAACCTGATTCCTTTCTTTACCAGAAACACAGACCGGTCTAGGAGGAAACTATTTCTATCTAGGAGGAAACAAGGATCCACGTTTCTTTATACTGGAGAAGGACCATAGCAGTGCCCAGCCCAGACTAAATCCATACACATCCCATGCGTGGGGCCAAATCCATCCCATGGGAATTCAGTTGGTGGAAACAACTTGGCCATTATTTTTATAGAGCCAACAAATTGGTGCCTGACTGTATTAAAGACACAAATCATGAGTACAAGACCAAGTGCCTAAGGACTCAGTGGGCCCCACAGCTGCAGAAAGGCTTTGCTGACGGTGGGTTTCCTGAGTGGGAGATGAGCACCTATGGGATATTGCAGGGAGATCTGCATGGCAGAGCCAGCCAGATGGGATTTGATGGGAAAAGACAGACTGGCCTCTCCTTGCCTCGCAGGACATCACATCTCTTCCTGTGGCAGGGAGCTGAGACCTTCCAGCTTGCCGAGGGTCTAGCTTCACCCCAGTGCAAACAGGACTGGAAAATCAGGATGAGGTACTTCTTTTTCACTATTAAATAGGTGTATTTAATTCACCAAGCTTCCCTTTATTTGAGTGACACCAACAGAATACACAACTGCTCCAGTTAAATGCATAGCTCATTTCTGCCTACATCTTGAAGGCAACATGTTCAGATGTATTCAAAATCAAGGCTGCAAAAGAATTTCTCATCATCAAAGACAGCAGCTTTAGTTCCTGTAATTGTGTTGTTTTGTCCAAGGCTGAAAGGATAAAACAATGCTGCTGGGGGACTGCAGACACAATACCTGTGTGGTCTCACTGTCATGTGTCATGCAGCCATCTCGGTATAAGCACTGCACAAGGCCCCATAAGGATAGCCTAAATTTACCTTCTGTTTGCAGAAGAGTGGCAGCATGCCTGTGGGGAGCATTTGCTCCCATCATCCTGAATGGGATGCAAATGTTGGATAACATCCACAGGCTGTTGGCTGGTCCCTGATTTGGTCACCCCAGCCTCAGGAGCTGATACTGACCAACCTGTGGCTCTTATCAGCTCTAGAGTGACCTACTAAAGGTTTATTTCAGCTTCCTGTTAAAATTACAGGCAAAAAGACTCTAGGAGGCAGCCTAAAATCAAAAATAAGTATTTCCACAAACTCAAGCTGTGGACACAATTTAGAGGTGCTTTTCACTGGGAGTTATGAATATTCAACCAAGTGAGGACACAACTCCAAATCTCCGAGTCTCTCCAATACACCAAGCACAGGAGATGTGTGCTGAGCTCTGGGATGGGAACAAGTACAGCAGCAGGATGGGGGTTGCATCAGCAGTGCCTTGGCTCTGCCTCTCACATTAGTGGGACTTTACACTGGCCAGCACAGACAGCTTCATTCTCTCTGATAGGGGCCTTCACATCCCAAGGACCCTGGAGAGAAGGAGTTATCCCTGCTTGACTTCCAAGTGCATTGCTGGAGCAAGGCCAGAAGCGCTGCCCTTGGGTGGACATTTCTTCTGCAGCTTCACTCTGAACTGCTCATTTGCTTGCTGCCTAACTTCTTCTGAGCTTAGTAAGAAAAAGCTTTGCAGGACCTCTGCTTCCTGACCTAGCCCTGTCGCCCACACCTAGCTCTAATCAACCCAAGAGGAACTCACTCAGTGTCTCTTGCCTAGAGAAGACCCTCCCTCATAAACCCTCCATACTCCACAGAGAAGATTCCCCTTGGGGAAGGAAGCAACCACTTTCTGCAAGACATTCATCAGTACCAATGACCTCATCTCTATCAACATGTCTAGAATGTTGACAGGCATGCTCTCACCGCACACTCATAGAAACCCCTGTTTTCAGCAAAGAACAGCCTCACAACCAAAGACATTATTTGCTGTTTATATTATTGAAAAAAATAATATTTGTTCTCTATAAATAAACTCTTCAAATAAATACTCTTCATACAGAATTGCCACAATGCAGGCAAGAAGCTTTATTATTCCCCAGAAGTGGCAGTTTGTTTTCAACTTACCTAAGAGAAGTGCTGCTGGAGAAAATATAGCTAATGAAACAGCCATGATTTTATCTTCCTGTACGTCAACATGTGGGGGTTTATTTAAAAAGAAAGAAAGAGATGGAACAATAAGAGCTATCAATCCCCTTCCACGACTTACTCAGATTTGGTTTAACACCGCAGGTCTCAGCATGTATAACACTGATTTCCGCTAACTGGTCTCAGCCTAGTATTTTCACACCTTTTTTGTACTAAATGCTTACAACTGGTCACTCCACTAGAAACTGTCACCATGACACCTTTATTTAGAATTTTAACAACACAAAAAGTGCCAGAAACGAATTTCGAAATAATAATCTTTTATTGTTTGCATTGCAATAAATTTCTGCAAATACATCCCATTAGCTTTTTATACAATTAAACACATAATGCCCAACTGTTAAGGTATCAGCCCAGCTGGGTACAGATGCAGTTCGCTGCCAGCCTGAACAGAGATCGGTTGTCTTTTAATAATTACCTGAATAAAAGAAAAATAATGAAGTGCTGCAGATTGCTCATCCAAACTGGTAAAAAGCTGTTTGCAAAGGATAACTACGAGGGGAGCGAGACACTGGGTTTTGCTAATAAATAATTCTCAGGAATATCAGCTCTCAATTTACTACTTGTACACCACGGGCCAGTTGAAACTTGCAGGATGAGCCAATTTGCCACAGCTCTTGTTTTGAGTCTTTGTGAAGCTGCTGCGCGAGCACAGTGGGGACTGCTTGCATCTATCCCTGGAGTCAATCAGTGGGCCTTTGTTTCCCGCTGGTCAAAAATATCAGGTGGCTTTGAGAGTCTAATTATCAATGAAAAATTAAATCCAGAACAGGAACATAGCCACGAGTTGCCCCCTGCCTTCTGCCCTCATTCATGGGGTGTGAGTATCGGGATATTTGTTATAATTCAAAATGTATTCAAGCCAAATTGGGCACTTCAGGGGTGGGAAAGACAGAAACCTGAACATGAAAATGGGAATGGAGAGCCTCAGTAGCAAATCAGCAGATTTCTCCTTCCGTTCCCTTAGCAAATGGGGTGTGGAGCCCTGATTGTGCAAAGTGTGTTCTTGGAAGAGCCGCCCATCGGGGTTTTCTCATTAGGAATAAATTAAAATGAGTTTATACCTATGTGGTTTCCTGGCCTTAGGGAAGTTTGTAAGTTGGATAAACTACCAAATCAGGGTCTAGCTCTCACAGGACTGGAACAAACAGAAGCAAAGATATCTGTCAGGGCACAGAGATCAAAACCCTCAGAAGAGGCACAGTCTGAAGACAAGGGAGAGAGCACCAGCCAGCCAGTCACCAGCACATCTTGCTCAGAGACACCCTTTCAGCATCACAGAAACCAGAAGACAACAATATAAACCTTCTCTGGCTGAGACATTATGAGTACAAAGCCACTAGAAATAGTGCACAATGGCTGGGTGAAGTTGTAATGTCTATTCACCTTCCATTCAACACATGGAGACAAAGCAGACATCTCAAATGCTTGCCATGGAGCAGGTCTGGACTCACGCTTACATCAGCCTTCTAGCCCTGGGTTCTAAGTGAATCTAGAAGAAAACAGTTCTGGGCACCCCAGACCATATATATTCCTTTGCCTGTTGGTCATTTCCTGGCAATCAGCACTCATGGTTTCTCACAAGGGATGAATCTGCTTCCCAGTGGGACAATAACCACTGAAGCAGAGAGGGAGGTGTTACGCAAACATGCAGTAGCTAATGGAAGTCAGCAGCTCTGCTTCTTCACTTTCCCATCACTGTCTTTGCTTTTGAACATGTGTATGAAATGCAGCCACCCCCAGGTCACAGGTGAGGAATCATCTGGGTGCTGTCCTCACCCATAGGCTGTAGGGGCTGTAGGGCCCAGGGGAGGACCCTTCCCAGGCTGGTCCCACCCACACCATCTCAATGAACATGACCCTCTCACTTCACAATTAGTCTTAACAAATATTGTGTTGTACCCAGAGAACTGAGCACACACAATCCACAAGCGAGTAGTGCTTCTGTCTGTGTACCTGTAGTATGTCCTACATCCTTTTGCTGATGTACTGGGAGAGAAAGATCCTGGGACAAAGAAAAAACCCAAGAGAAAACAATAGAAGGAACAGAGAGACGCTGCTAGAGAGCACCAAGGCTGTACCAAAGCCTCGTAACTCTTAAAGCTCTTAAGCTGTATTTGCAGCTGCACAGCAAGGAACTCTGTCAGAGACCTTCAGGTAGCTAAAAACCTTCTCTGTCAGTGATTTTCCCCAGAAAAGTGCACAACAAAAGCGATCATAACTGTTCCTCAACCCAAAAGAAGGAGATGTATCTGCACCACTCACTGCATATACAGATATGCTAAATAAGCACTGAATTAGCAACACTCAGTGTCTGGACTGTGGACACCTCTGTCCTCTCGTGACCAGGAACACTTTCCTCTTCTGCTAAAAAAAATGCCTAAACTGCCTTCCTAGGAAATCACTTGGAAAGAACCTGGAAATCACTTCCAGTTCCTCCATCCCTGGCACACCAGACGAAACATGGCAACAGCTCAGAGCTGTCTGATCTGAGACCTTCTCCAAAAGGAAATAACCAAAAGGAGATCGCTGTCAACCCAGTCACTGAGCAGAGAGAGCAACCACCTCCAGACCAGGCTTTTGTCTAGCAGAGAGAACAGTCTGCATGTGTATTAGTTTGGGTTGGCCACACAGTTTGGATGCTTGTTTTTGTTCTAACACAAAGTCCTGGGAGACTGCACAACAAACACACAGCAGGTTGGAGTGGAGAAAGGGTAGAAGTGGATGGATAGAAGATGCTTTGCCATTCTGGGTTTAATTACAGCTCTTGGTTACCTCTTGTTCTCACTGGGAGCTCGGTGGCAAATGTGAAAGGACTTCTGCAACACAGGAAAACCCAGACTTTACTCACACTCTGCTGTCACGGGGGCTGTTCCGCTATTAAAGGGTATCCACATGAGTAAGGGATGGTGAGTGTACAGAAGCATTTGCAACATCAGCTCCACAGTTGGCTCCTGCCACAGCAGGACTGCTGACAGCTCATCCCCCTGTGCCTCCTCTCCATGTCGGCTGCTCTGCTCAGGAATCACAGCCTTGGACTTCACCAGCCAAACTCAGCCATATAAATACAGGTAAAGTTGTCCTTACAGCAGGCAAAAAGCTATTAGAAAAATGTTTTAAACAAATGCATTCTAAGATTTTCATCCTTTCGACTGGAACACCTCAGTATAGTTTTAAACGCTGTTTAAGGTTGCATCATACATTTTATACTATAAATTATTAAATGACTTAATGGACAATGCATTAGAAGGAAAACAGGCAAATTACAGAATAATTTAACTGTTGCAAAGAAGCAGAGCAACTTGCAGGACGTAAAACACTCTATTTTGACACAGAATGCCTGAAGCTAAAGCAATTAAGGCTGCAAAATATTGCCGGCTGACATGATGTGTATGTAAATTTGTCATTCATTGGCAAGGGTTTGTAACAATCACGAGTAATGTGCACAATAAAACAACCATGTGGTATAAAATGCTTTCTGCTAAGAGTACTTGGAAAATGGTGGTTATGTATCATTTAAGCATACCATTATTATATACGTACAGTAGTTCTTTATGACAAAAGATACCTCTCCAATCCTGGTAGCTCAAAGCCCTTACTTACCACTATATGTGCAGGATCACGAAGGAAATATTTTTTAATCTCTTTTTAAGAGCTACAGTGAGCTTTTCACCAGAGATCCAAGTTTTAGTGAATAAGCCCCTCCAGGCTAGTTTAAAAAAGCTCACAAACTCCCTGCACTTTGCCAGGAAAAAAAATGCCTGAAAGATGCCAATACCTATGTGATTGAGTCAGTTATTTTAAATCAAACTGAGAGCAATAGAAGAGGCAATGAGACCTTTCGAGTCCAGCAGATCAAAAAGCAGTAGATTTAACTATTGATCTTGCTGATCTGTCCAAGCTGCCCACTCAGGAGCAAGGGAAGGCTTGTGGTGCCAAGGGTGAGCCTGACTGTTTGGGTACTCATGCTCCTCCCCAGAAGTAGTGGGAAGCAGGAGCCACTCGTTCACAGAGGTCTTTGAAATGAGGCAAGCAACCCCTTCCCCTCAGGTACTATCTGCTATGACCTCTACAGAACAAAAGGAAAAATGCAGTCCTGGGAGCCTGGGCTCAATCTCAAGCCCTTTACTACATGAAGAAGGGGAAAAAAAAACAAAACAAAACAAAGATAAAGCAGTGCAGGTGGCTCAGATCCCCTCAGCCAGCTCTCTTGTGTCCCAGAGGTGCTGCTGCTGCTTTCCAGTACCCCCACGCCCACCCCCCCAGAGAGCGCAGGCTCCCAGACTGCCTCGGACATCCTTGCACACTCCATCCCATGACAGAGATATTGGTTAGTATGGGCAGCCAGCAGCTTAAATCCACAGGACACAGAACTAGACAAAACCAAGCACAAAGCCCAGTGTAAGGTGTTCCGTCTCTCCACATGCAGCTGACATGTCCACGAAGGTGCCAGGGTCTCCTGTTTCAGCTTGTTTGGCCCTGACATGAAGAGCATAGACCACTCTGAGCCCAAGTCCATCTCTCAGCAAGACCAGAGCTGGAGGCTGCCGAGAGCAAACCGTTCTCTGGCCAAACCTCCCTATGCATCTCTGCAAAGCTACCCCAGATCACACCCTCCCTTCCAGCATCTAGGTGCTCCATCCTGCCATTTTATTTCCCCTGCCCCAAAAGCACTTCTTTATAAACAGGGAGGACTGAATCAGATCCCTTGTCCCAGGCTGTTTTCTCTCAACAGCTGATGGGTGAGATTAAATACCAGTGATGATCCTTGACATTGGCGGAGTGTGAGTGAAGTCTTGTCTCACCGGCACAGGCATCTCAGTTCCCAGCAATGCCTTGGCCTCCATCAGCATCCCTCAGACCATGTAAAGAAATCCCCCAAACTGCCACATGCTGCGTCTATTGTCTTTAAACACCCCGTTTGTGGGGTATAGGAAAGGAACAGAAACCCCAAAGTGCCATGTTTTGTGACAGGCAAAAGTAAGGTGAGCACCCACCAGAGATGCCCTCTTTCCCTGAGCACCGCAACAAACACATTGTGCTACAGTCAGTGGTGACACAGTGATGTCTCAGAGAGAATGTGGGGCAACTGCATTCAACTACAGTGGCTGCAAGCAGAGACTGAAGTCAGCATCCTCTGCATTCCCACCAAAAGACCAAGATCAGCCAAGTGTTCCTGCTCAGAACTAACCTCTTCCTCTGGGGCTCTGAGAAGCTGTCATCGGAAAATCAGCATTTCCAATTGTTGTGCCAGCACTGGGGCATCTCTTGGCAAATGGTGGTGCTGTAGCGGTGCCTTGATTCCTTGTTTGGTTTTCACCCAATGTCCAAACTCATTTTTTTCAAGTCATTCTCTTGCAGCTTGATGCCAAAGGGTAACAGAAGAAGGTGCTGGAAAAGGGTGAATTTTCAACCATCTCTCCATATAAATAGAGTGGGTTATGCATGCCTCTCTGAAGTACAGTATTAATCCCAATTGTGCCATAAAATATATATGACTCACTTGAGCCTTGTTCTCTGGTGAATTATGAACTATTATATCTCTCATGGGATAAGTATTATGTCTCTTAAGAGACCATCACCTTTTCTCTGTTTTATAATATAAAACTTCATTGAAACCTGCCGCGCCTGTTATAAGCAACTCCTCATAATGCACATTAAACCTTTTCTTTTTACAGCTTCCTTCGTTTAGCTGATAGTCACATCAGGGTGAGTTCTTTCAGATGTAGCATAAGCATAAATTAGTATGTAAGAGAAGCAGTCATTTAGCAGAATTTTTCTTTAATAAATCTGGTGATATTTATATTTCATCACAGAGCAGAAAGATTTTTTTTACACATTTAAAGATTTATCCCTGTAGTAAGTATCCAATTAATAGGGCTTTAGCATACAGACAGGATTTGTATTTATGCTGAAGAATATGTGTTCTCATTATACTTTTATTCTCATGTTAGATTCATTGTGGGTTCCATTATAATTTAGTTTAGTAGCTCCGTTTTCTAATTCTTTATATTTACATGTCTTTTCCAACAAAAAATAATAATACATAAATAATACCTGACAACACTTTGCAGATTTTCTCTATTTGTATGCTTCAGTTCTCCAAGCATTTTGGAATGGAAATGCTATGAACTACAAAGGAAATCTCGATGTGATCTCTATTACATGAAAAATTATCATTTTTATATGCTCTTCACTCAGCCAAGTTCTTTCCAAGTTCCAGTTTGCAATGCATGAAAGTAGGCAAGAAATGGTAACAAAACCAAGTAGAAATACTCAAGACATACACTTAAAATTCAATGCATTGCTGTAATCAGCAGTGTCAGAGGACAGCCTGCTGCATTGCAGCAGAGAGCTCCTTTCTATTTACTGCCACATGTGGTTTTCCATAGGGTTTTTGGCTTCCTGGTGTGGGGTATATGATAACACAACCCTACCGCTGCTAATCTGCAAGAGAATGATGTTCGGTCAGTAATGCTTTACCCAGTCCTTAACCCAGCCTGCTCAGCTTTCTGTGGGATGAGGGTTTGGAGCTATGGTGAGACCAGCCTCACCAGTCACCAGCAGACATTGCAAACAGGAGATCTTAAGCTTCCAAGGCAGCTGAGTTTCACCACAGATATAACATTGCACATAAGAGCCAAATCTGGCCAAGTGCTGTTGCAATAGATGGTGCTTTCATTTTGTAGTGTACCCTCTGCTGGGAAAAAGAAAAAAAAAACAAAAAAAACTTTGTATGAGATATCACATCTAATTATTCCTGTTGGGCTGTCCCAGAGAAATGTCAACAGTGCATTGTAAGTGCTAATTGGGGTGTCCATGCTCTGCAGTAGATTTGGGATACAACACCCAAGACTGGGGAGGTTAAGTGTGTTTTAGAATACTGTACTGTAATGAGCTTAGTCTCCATGGAAGAGGCACAGCCTTGCAGCACTCACTTCACTGTGGTGCTGCATTGCCCAAGCCACACACGAGCATGCTGGTTAAGGCAGGCTGCCCATGGCCACCACCAGTCACGAGGGAAGGTGAGCAGTCTTCCCAGGGTATGTTGCCGAGTGCTTGGCAGAGTGAGGTGAGGAGAAAAGGGAAGAGAAAAAGAGAAAGGAGAAAGGGGGGAAAGGAAGAAGAAATCAGACTGCTAAGGAGTGAAATAAATAAGAAGTTGCCAGCGTGCTTACCTTGCATCCCTCTGGTTTAGGCAGAAAATCTTGCTGAACTTTTAAGCTTATGTGAAGTAAGGTTGGAGCTGTCAGCACCTATACTGGGACTCCATTGCAGACACATGCTTTGCTGTTTTTTTCCCCCATAAACCACTCTATGCTTCTTATTTCACGACTTCTAAAACAGAAAGACTACATAGTTTGAATATAGGGACAGTGACGGTACTTAAACCCACAGGAACCAGACAAATTACTAGTGGTAAATCCCTGAAACAGGCCTTTTTGACAGACTTCATTTTCCACATTACTCTGTCCTGTTTTAAAGCACCAGTTTAAGGGAAGCTGCCCATTTCTTTCACACTGCTGGGGTACTGGAGTGTCTGTCGTGTCACCCCATGTTTCTATGCACTTAAAAACTGAATTAACACTTCTACCAGGCAGCCCTTAAAACTTTCAGGAATTCTTGTTATTTCTTCACACAACGAACACTATTTAAAGTTACAACATGCTTGCTAGTCTTATCAGGCTATAAATCTGATAGGGAGCTACTCCGTGGCCTTTTGTGTCATGCAGGATCTCTTGTGCCACTCAGTGCATTTTTGCCACTCCCACAGACAGCATTGCATTGGGTCAGTATCCTGCTTTAAAGAAACCTGTGTATCACAGAAGCCTTTTAATCTCCCAGAGGAGGGAGACAACCCTACAAGAGGGTGCTACTTAGCAGGAAGAGGGTTCAAGCCTAAAACCCATCTGTACTTGTTCAGATGTTGAGGCAAGAATATGAAAAGGAAATCTGAAAGACTATTTTAAGGACAAAGATGAGGCCTCAGGTGTGTTCTGTCTCACACAATCCTGCCATCATTATTATCCTGTATGCTAATGCAGAAGAGGTATGCAATTATTCCTGAGCTTGTTTCACATTTCTTGTTCTTCCTGACCTCAGATTAAAACACAACAGTGCCAGACTCCACAAAAAATATAGGGCAAAACCTCACAGACAGGCTCAAAGCAAAGAGCTGTGCTGGCTCTGAGGACAAGGTCTGGGGAGGGCACTGCAGGAGAGGTGCTGGCTCAGAAAGCTCTTTGAGCCATGGGCTGTATCCTTCCACAGGGGAAGGCATACAAGAAGCTGTGTTTCCACCATGTGTTTTCAAACAGGGAGATGCTGTTCTCTGAGAGAAACTCACTATGTGCAGGATTTGCCAAACTGTTCTCAGCGGTGGCATCCTGAGGTTAGCCACCTGGGGAAACCTCTTTTTTAGGACAGTATCCTGAGGGAGCAGCTCCAGTTCCTTTTCCTCACTGCATATTCATAAAGACCACTGCAGCTGTACAATCAAATCATAAATTCTGGTAATAGGTGTTTTACCCTGACTGCATGTGAAAGAAGTGATAAGATACCAGCAAAGCACCCTAGATGTCTGGATGTACCCACACACTGCTGTGCAGAAGTCAGAGACAGATGTTGCCCTGTGTATCTTTAGAATGAAAACACCCAAATGGACACCTGTGCTTAGTACTGAAGGTACCAAGAGGTATTTGCACATGCATGTCAACCTGGAGAAAAGACCACTTTTACATGTACATGTGGTCATAACAGTCCACAAATCACTGCAGGCCTGCATCGAGGTCTAGAAAAGAGACACACATTGAACAGCTGAAAAACTATCTCAAAACCATGTGCGCAGAGCCTGGATCTAGACATCTCTGACTAATATTTAGCACAGAAGATATATACACTGCACTGCCACACAGAAACACCTACTTCATGTATACTGCAGATCGTGAGGATGGCAAAGAAAATACCCTTTCATTCTATGCATTTTCTTCACTGTCTAGATCCACTATTTGTAGTTTTGTTTGCATTCGGAAATAGCAGAAAACTGGGGGCACACACGCACACACACACGAAAAAAAAAACAATCTAAATAAATACTTAATGTATCAGCACCTGTCATACAGTTTCTGTGCACTACCACTATCGATTTCCTGGTAGTTCTCCTTCCCTACCCAACTTCATTAAAGAATAAAAGTAAAGTAATAAGTCATTTCACACTCTGTCTGACCATTATACAATAATAGCAAGATTTCATGCAAGGGTACAACATTATGCCCATCTGCAATCACAGTCTCTTTGCAAAAATCTCAATTCACACTTCATATGCAGCTAACCTTGTTACCATTCCCTTCCTAAATCCATCAGTCTTGCAGCTGCACGTCTTCACAGCCCAACATCTTAAAATTCATCACTTTGACACCCTCGCATCCCTACAGGTCAAGCTAAAGAAGCCAACCAAGAATAATTAAGAGGTACCCCAGATGTTTAGTCTACTTTCCTGGAATCGGGTACAGTTATCTCTTCGTACACTAAAGATCTATGTAAGGCGCTTGTTTTCAGGGGATGAGACCTCCGACAAATGTCAGAGCTCTTCCCTCTCCCCCCCCCCCCCCCCCCCGTTTTTAGTTTTTTTTTTTTACAGGTATAGCTCTTTGTAGTTGGAATTTGAAAAAGAAGCGCGGTAATGAGTAGGTTCAGGGAAGGAAAGGTGTTATCTCATTAAGGTAATTACTGAGACATCCCCACCATTACCTCGGTTTGAAAATGTGGCAATTAAAGAGCCCTCCATGGCTTCCAGAGACCAGGGAACACGACAATCTCGGACAACTTTTGCGTGCCTAGGGCCGGGCCCCGAGCACGGCCCGGGGCTGAGGGGAGGGGATGTCGGGAGCGGCAGCGGCGGGGGGAGCCCGGGGGTCGCTGTGCGCCCCGCATCCATCGCTGGCGGCGCAGAGCGCCTCACTTGGGCTCCTTTGAAATCCGCTAATTTTGAGGACCTAAGTTTGTGCGCTTCCATTAATAGAAGCTGTTTGTGAAAAATAGGGCATATGAATATGGAAACGGAGTTCTAATGTGCTGGGCGCTCCGCCGGACCTGCTCTCCGGCTGGAAACTCACAGAGACAGGCACTAGCGCCGCTGCCCCACGGCTCCTTCGACGGCGGGAGCAGTTCAAGGGAGGAACGAACTTCAGGGGCTTTTTCGCGAAACGTGGGCACTGGGGAGCGGCGTCCGCCGGTCCCCGGGGTGTCTCCGGCTCCATTGGCTGTTATTGCCATGTCCCCGGAACAGAGCAGGCTCTCCTGCTGCGGGACGAGGGTCATATTCGCTGTGATCCCTTTCCCCCGCAAACGGGGCTCCTCGTTAAAGCGGCTACTGGGGAAGAAACCCGGTTGTGTCACCTGCGGGAGACGTGAGCTTAGCAGCAGGACGGAATAGAGTGAGTGAAAAAGCCGTGTAATTCCAACCTGAAACAGTTACTCGCAGCCCATCTCTGCCACTCCCGAGCTGGGGATATTTCTGCCGTTATGGAAGGGTTTACCCTTTTCACAGGTGAGCTCAGCCTGGCTGCACCCAGTCTATACCCAGAGCTGGAGCCGAGTCATTCCAGTGGGCTGCGATAAGGACTTAGGGCTACTTACAGCGTGCATTTGCACAGAAGCGTCTTGTGAATTTGGAGGAGGATAAACTCTGGAAAGGGAGAAAATAACGAAAGTTAAAAGCCCACCCGCACAAGAAACGCTAAAAGCTGTAGGAGCTATGAGCAGAGCCGGAGAGCTACACGCGAGCTGCGTTGGTCCTTATAAACGTAGACAGGGTAACCGGTACGGCAGGGAGCTCCACTCGGTACTGCTTGCTGGTTAGCACCGTCTGAGCCGGACTCGGGTGCTCAGCTGGGAATGTGGATTCAACTTCCGAAGCGCCCAGCTGCTACCACGGGACCAGGACAAGCACCCTCGGGACGGCAATGCTCACCCCTGTGCCCAGCAAAGTCCCCCTTCTCACTTTCTGCTCTAGTGAAGGCCAATCTAATCCCCCGGGAGGGGGTAGTAATTAAACTTGATCCTGCTGCTACATCCCGCAAGAGAGCCCTTTATTCAAGAGCAGTGGAGCAGTCTACTCGCGGCTGTGCCTCCAGGAGGGCTCGGACAGGAGCCGGAGGCTGCAACGAGTAGCTAAGACCTGTCTGAGCGTAGAAGGAGTTCTCCGAAGAACCTCCCTTGTCGTGCCCACCCGCAAAACACAGCCACGACAGAGCAGAAACAAACCAAAGAGAAAATGGGAACAGGAAGAGCAAAGATGCTCCTGTGTCCCGCCGCGGTCCCGCTGGTATCAGTCCGGAGGGACACGGGCGGGAGTGGATCAGCCCTGTCCCGCTTGCCGCCAGCCGGCTGGAGTGGGAGCAACGTTCAGACATCCGGGACAAAGCCCTGGCAAGACAGCTCCCTTCTCAGGGCAGAAGGAATGGACCCCTAACAGCCCGGGACTGGCCCAACATAAGGGTTTTCTCCGGGGCGGCGGAAAGACAAGTCAGGAGGCGCTTCCGCAGCGGGAGCCTGCCCCAGGCTCCTCAGTCTCCATCACAGGCAAGGGCAGGGGAAGGAAGCCACGAAGTTCGGCCGGACGGTAGGGTTCCCGTGCTGCCTTCCCTGAGCCCCGCGGTGCGGCCCCGGCCAGGGGCAAGGTGGGAAGCTCCGGCGGGCTGGACGCAGGTTACCGGCACGACAGGAGCCTTGAGGAGCCGGGCCGGGCCAGCCCGCTCCTCCTGGCGCTGTCCGTGGTGCTGAGGGCGGGCGGGACCGGGACCGCAGCCACCCTCCTGCTTGCGGGAAGAGGGCAAACACTCGCAGCTACCCTCTGGCAACAGCGTCCCCTCGCTTATACACCGCTCGTCTACAGCCTCACAGTTTGTTTCCACGCTTAGCACCAACACCAGGTCTTTTAGAGGGGTGTCACTATTTCCCAGTTTAAAGCAACGACAGCCCTGTTCATCTGGCAAGAGATGGGTTTCTTTTTTCATATCCACTTCCAGGGCCGAAATCAGGTCCTGGCCCTGGCGAGGGCGGAGTATGGAGACCGGGACTGAAGGAATTCAGCAGCTGGGCACCAAGTCTGGGGGTGACCACAGCGAAAGCATTTGTCTTGAGAGGAAAGGGAACAACACCCGAGCGGGGCAGATGGGGAGGCACAGCTGCCAACGGCGCCGAACCACCTCTGGTGCCCTGTCCTGCGCCGGCGGGGAGGCGGCTCCAGGTAGCCCGGACTGTCGCCAAGCTCTTTGTCCCGCCGTGGCTCGCCGACACACGCAGCCATGTGTCTGGGGCGTTAAACAAGCAACGGAGGGAGCGCTTTCCTGCAAGGCGACCTGGCCGGTCAGCCTGTCTTCTGGTAGGCTCCTTACCCGTGTAAACGGGGAGTGGTACAAATGGAGTGCTTACATTTCCAGCTCTGCTTTCGGGAAGCGGAGCGATTTCTGCTCCAGACCTGTTCCCGCGCTTTCCAGTTGCATATTGACATAGTTTCAGGGAAAGTCGCGGTTCATCTTCCCTCTACCCCGACAGACCCTGCTTTAGAAACCGTTCTACATGGCTTTCAGAACGGCCGCGCTCCCTACTCCTGCGCTCAGCACCGGGAGCTCCCTCCCCTGCCCAAGCGAGCACCCCGCTGACCCAGGCCTGCCCTACTCAGGAGGCGGGAATTGGGGGACAGTCATCTCTTCTGTGTGAACTTTCCTTCCTTATTCTCACTACTTTTCAACGAGTTCGTACAGTCAAAACCGAGTCTCGATTCAGCCACGGAGAAGAACAACGAGCCGGGACCAGCTTTTCCAGCTGGATCGTATCCTTTTGGGAGAAAGCAGCCCAGGATTCGTTTAGACCCGGGAAAGGGCCCTAAACCGAACCTAAACTTCCGAACCGAACCTCCTTCCCAGCCCAGATAAAATGCGTTTCCCGGGAACACCTCAGCGGTGAAGGGGACGGGATGCTCTGGCCACTCGGGGTCCCGCTCCCGGCTCCTTCTTATCGGGGGTAATCTGGGGGGCCCGGAGGAGGCCCGGGGAAATAGCAGCGGCCACAACCACGGGCAGAGAAAAAGGTGGGCGTTCCCGACCCGCTCCCCTTTTGTTATATCAAGGCAGAGGTCAATATGGTTTTAATGCGAATTTATTAGCAGAGAAATCAGCAAGCCCCTCGCTAATTAGCAAAGCCCAAATAAACGTGCCCGGAGGCATCTATCTTCCTTTTTCTTTTTCCTTTTTTTTCCCCTTCTATCTCAAATGAAAGGGAACCCACGAGCAAAAACAGAGAGAAAAAAGGGAAGGGGGGGGAGGCAAACCCTCGAAGGAGAGGATAATATGGGACTTTATGAATGTTTTATAGGTAATTGCTGTATAACTTTCTAATTTCGCAGGGGGGTGTTCCCTTCCAAAGACTGGGGCCAGAGCCGTCCCCAGAGCCCGGTGGAGGGTCACAGGCCCCAGCCCCGACCCGCGCTGCCCCCCTCGTCCCGCGGGACCCGGCGTGGGGAAGCAAGGCGCTGGGAAGGGAACCTGCCTGCCTGGGGAAAGGAAACAGCAACAAAGATCAAACGCTGGCGGGTCTCGGAGGGCTTCGTGTCCTTCAGGACCCCTCTGCCCTCCCTCCCTTACTCGTTACTCACCCCGACGGCCGGCGCTCACTGCCTGTCCCAGCTCGGTACGGAGACGGCTGCCGGGGTGATACCGTGTCCCCCAGCCAGACACAACACCGCCGCGCCCTCCCCGAGGGGCCGAGAAAGTGACCAGAGCCAGCCCCTTCCCTACAAACCCTCTGCCGCCCTGCCCAGGTGCTCAAAATAACGGCGAAGGGCAAATAACCCGGCTGGGGATTCCTTTTTCCTTTAAAATACAGATTTTAAAATATAGCGCAGGCTCTAAAACAGCGAGACTAGGGTGAAAAGTTGAAAAAGTGGCATTTGCCTTTTCTACTCCGAATTTCTTATGTTCTCGTCACGGGGAAAATTAGCTACCTTGAATTTCCACGTTTGTTAAAAAAAAAAAGATAAAGTTTATTTGATTTCTTTTCCCTGTTTTTTTCCCTATTTTTTTTTTTAGTCACAACAAAAAAAAAATCTATATTTTTTTCATCTAAGCATTTATTTTACTGAATCAAAAAAGACATGAAAAGGGAGAGGGGAGAATCACGTTCGTTCGTTTTAAACTAACGTATAGAAGTGATTTTTTTTTTCCTCTTTTTTTTTTGGACGACATATAATAAATATGATATAGCACTCAGCACTCGGTCTGTACAATTCTGTTCGTATTAGGGAGCATGCCACTTTTCAATTAAAAAAAAAAAAAGAAAAATAAAAGGTCATGAGAAAAATCAGTGCAAAGTTCTCCGTTCCCCCGGTCTTCTCCGCCGGGCGGGGGTCGAGCCGTTCTCATTCCCTCCGTCCTTCGCAGCCGTTTAGTCTCTCCGGCGGGCTCGGGCTCCCTCTCCCTTTCCTCTTGCTCCTATCTCTTCCTCCCCCTCTGCTCTGTCCCTCTCTTTCTCCGAGCTCCAAGTCCTGCTCCGCAGGAGCCGTGGTCGGCGGGTCGCCCCGCAGCTCTGCCCGCCTTCCCCCGCGTGTGGTCGTTCACTTACGGGCTCGGCTCTGGGTTCACGGTTCATGAGTCCCTGGCTCTGACTGATCGCCTCCCTCGGTGGCCGGTGGCTGCCTGCAGAAGCTCCTGCCCCTCGGCTTCCCCTCGCTTCCTCCTCTGCGGTGCTGGGGCTTGTTCGGGGACGGGGGGGGGAAGGGCTTGTTGCGGGGATCGCGGTGCCGCTTCACCGGGGGTGCGGGGTGCCGGGCATGGGGTTAGCCAGGGGGTTGAGAGCCGGCTGCCCGCCGGGCCCCAGCCCGTGGATCAGCACCCGCGGCACCAGGGGCCGCTGGAGCTGAGGGTGCGGCGCGGGGGGAGTCCGGTACATGCTGCTGTACATGGCCGCCGCTGCCGCGGCAGCCGTCGTGCTGTCCATGCTGCCCAGCAGGCTGGGGTGGTAGAAATAGGGCGAAGGGAACATCCTCTGCAGGGCCGAGTAGTTCCCGGCCTCGGCCAGCAACTCCAGGCCCACAGCCGTCTGCCGCTTCCACTTCGTCCTGCCGGGAGGAACAAGAGCCGGCTGCAGGGCGGGCGCCGCGACGGGGCATCCGGCCAAGGTCCGCGGGGGTCCACGAACGGCGAGCCCCCTCCCCTGACCTCTTCATCCCGGTACGGCCCCGCACCACTGGGCCCCCGGCGGGGCTCACCGGCCCCGCGGGTCCGCACACCACACGATCCCCCGGCCGTGCCCACCTCCCACCCCCCTTCACCCCTCGCCACATGCACACGGCGACTCCGGCCAAATTAATAAGCACGGCACACGGTTAGATCGCATCGCTCTGACACTAATGGTTTGCGACAGAATTAGGGTGGCTGCAACCGTATGTAATGAGACAGAAAATTACGGCAGCAGTGACAGAGGCCGGACCCCCCAGCCCGCCGCCGGGGAGGGCGCGGGGCAGCCGCCGGGCTCTTCCCGCATCCCTCCCGTGAGCAGGAGCGGCCCCACATTTCTGCCTCTCCGGAAATGCCCCGGGCCGCTCCCCCCCCCCTCCCCCCCCCGGGGCCCACCTTACCTCCGGTTCTGGTACCAGGTTTTCACCTGCGTGTCGGTGAGGTTGAGGGCGGCGGCCAGGTCCATGCGGTCCTGCACGCTCAGGTATTTCTGCCGCTCGAAGCTGCGCTCCAGCTGGTTGAGCTGGTGGTCGGAGAAAGCAGTCCGCGCCTTCCGCGGCTTCTTGGCCCGCACCGGCGGGCTGTCCCGGCTGCTGCTGATTTCCCGGTCGCCCTCCTCCTTTGTCCCTGCGAGCGAGCAGAGGAGCGCTGAGGGCCGGCGGGACACCGGCTAGGCCCCCCGCCCCGCAGTGGTTACCGGGCCCCGCCGCCCTCTTCCCTGGGGGCTCCTCCGGGACATGGAGGAGAATGGTCAAATACGGCGAGGTGAGGGGGGAAAGCGGCTGCGAGCCCGTCCAGGGGATGGCGGGATTTCCCCTCTCCGCTCGCCAACTACACGATTTTCGTTATTTTCTCGCCCTCTTCCCCCTGGCCCGAAATACCGGGAAACCGATATGTCAATCCGGCTCCTTTCGGGCCCGGGTTTGCGGCGCTCCTTGATCTTCCCCGCAGGAAGAACAATAATCTGCCTAATTGACCCACTGGGGAGGTTGGTGAACACAAAAATGGCCAGACCAGACTGTACATCTGGTTTGGGCACTCTTATGCTAATGCTGAAAGAGCAAAATGAGTAACGCGCCCGGGCGTCTCGCTGCTCTTCAGCACGGCAGAAATATCTCAGCGGGGCAAAATGAGAGAAATGTGTCCCGTCGCCTGTCGCTGACCCAAGCTGCCTGCGAGGAGGGCAGCTCCGCGGGGAAACAGCCGTCTCCCGCCTTGCCTTTCCTCACTCTTTTCCTTCCTTCCTTTTCCTTTCTCCACGCACACTTCGCTATTTCCATTTACGAACCCCGCACGGCGGGGGCTTCCCCATCAGCATGAAACCCATAATTAGAAAAAGGAATAAAAAATGGAGAAATTAAACCCTGCATCCCGGCGCTGGGAAAACCTGGGTGTTTTGCAAAACGCACAAAGCCCTGCGACCTTCCCTTGCCCATCGCGGGGCGATTGTGTTCTAATACTTTTATTTTTAATTAAAAGGTGGTTTTTTTTTCTTTTATTTGCTGTTGGGGAAGTGTGCTGGTTTTGGTGTTTGTTTTTTTTTTCCCATATTTTTATTTTAGATCGAATGAGCAGGAATGGAAAGGCTGAAGGCAGTAACTGCAGCTGAGCCACCGGTTCTTAGAAAGCCAGAGAATCATTTATGCGCATTTGCATTAAAAATAAATACATTCTGGTTTCCACTGCTCGGGCTATTCCCTTAAAAACAGGGAAGTTAAATCAAAAAAGAGAGGAAAGGCCTACAGAGAGAAGAAGGGTGGAAAAAAAAAAAAAAAAAGCGCGATTTCATTTCCTACAGATCTCAAACCCGTGGCAGCGAGGATCACCGACCAGCCCCGGTGGAGCGAGAGCTCCCACCGCACATTTCTCCCCGATTTTCGTTTCGCCGATGCGCCGAGCGCCGCGGCCCGGGTTTTAAGTGCTGCCGAGGCGGTGCAGTGCTGGGCCGGGCCGTACTCACCGTGGCATTTGATGTCGCCCTGCGTGTCGTCGCGCTTGTCGAGCTTGGCTTTGCTGTCTTCCTGCTCGAGTTTGGGCCTGAAGCTCTCCGGGGCCGCGCTGCCCTCCTGCTTGGGGGTGTGATGGGGAGAGGGGACGCTGGTACTGTAAGGTGCACATGCCGCCAGCGGTTTGCTGTCGCCCAAAATGTCCTTAATTAAAAAAGAAGAGGTGGAAGTCCTGGGGCCGGTGCTGGCCGAGCCCAATTGGGGCGGCGGCGGCTGTGGGGGAGACGGCTGCAAACTCGGCGGCGGCGGGTGTGGGCCGAGGTGAAGGTGGTGCGGCGGCGGCGGCGGGAGGCTCTCCGCCACCCCCAGGTGCGGCTCTGGGTGGTCCATGCTCACCGAGATGGGCGACGAGGGCGCCGTCCCCACAGTGTCGATCTCCGAGCAGGGGGACGGGGTGGCCTGGCTCCTAAAATCCGCCGGCCGGCCGTCGCCGTGGGGGCGAAAGTCTCCGTTCATGACTCCGGGGCTGCCGGTGCTGCCGCCCGACAGGATCGTGTCTATCCCGAAGCTGGACCCGCTCGGCCCTTCCATGGCGGACCGCTTAGCGCCGTGCCCGCATACCCGGCGGGCGGCCGCGGGGGTCACACCGAGTTGGATGGGAAGTGGCGTGGAGGGGGCAGCGTGGGTTACCCCAACCCGCGCACCGGCGGCACGGGCGGCCACTAACGCGGGGCCCCCGCCGAGCCCCACATCGCCGCCGGGCCGGTTCGCCGCTACCTAACTTTGTTGCGGGAAGTTGCGGGCGCGGAGCGGGGCGGACACCGGCCACTGCGGCGCGCCCGCCCGTGCCCACCGAGCTCCTCTCGGCAGCGGCGACTCCCCCCGTGACGTCACGGCCGCCGCGGCCCCCTCTCACCCCCCGACGTTTATTATTACCCCGGGCTTTTGCCGCCGCCGCCGCTGCCCGCTTCCATTGGCGGAAGGCCGAGCGGGGGCTGACGCAGCGCGGGAGGCAGCCAATCAGCAGCGGGGACGGGCGCGGAGGGGGGACGGGCGCGCCCTCCTTCTCCCGCGCCCGTCCCCGCCGCCGCCACCGCCCCGTCGAACCCCAGTCCCCCGGTCGCCGGACCGCATCCGATCCCTCTGCCCCCGAGATCACCAGCCTGGACGGTTCCCTGGTTGAATGTCAGAATAATGGGAAGTGCCAGTGACAAGACGTCGTATTAATCCTATGAAGTGGCGTGTCAAGCTAATTAGCAGAGTAGTTATAAAGGTGGCATGAATGATTAGAGATCTCCCAGTTCTATTTTAGTAGGAATCACCACTTTCAGCCCCCTATGAAGCCCACCCCGACATTTCCCCTTCCAGCGTTGCCAGCAGCACCGGGACCCGATCACCTGCAAAATCAGCAGCTGCAGCCCTAAACCTAGGGGGAGCAGAGGGACAGGGCAGGGCAATGGGGACGCAGGGAGGGATTAGGGCAGGGTAATATCCAGGGAGATTTATGGGGTGCTGGGATCCAGCGACAGCACTAGGTGATGATGCCTTAGGTGTGGGGCCCCTGGCATCCCCCCCCTCATTCAACGGTTGCCCCGGTGATGGGAGCCCGCTGGCGGCCTGGAGAGAGAAGCAGGGAGAGGACACAGAGTGTCCCTCCTAACCACCTCGTAGTCCTGCCTACCCCGTACGGGAATGCCGAGCTCACCCCTGTTCAGATCCGCAGCCCGTTTTCCACCGCTGTTCTTCTCCCGGGAAAGCCGTTCCGGCCAGAGCTACGGAGGGGTGTGGAAAACCCATGGGGAACACAAAGGTTGCGGGGGACCGTGGCGAGCCGGTAACTCGTTGCAGGAGGTTGGGTCTGAAGTGAGACTCCGCAGCCCTGGGGCAGAGTGTGGGACGAGAAGCCGAGCTTCTGGGCCCTCTCTGTAAAAACCACCTGGCTTTCCGTGGAATTCACCTGTCACCGGTGTCATATCCGAAGCGCACCAGTCACTTCGGAAGAATTTTTTGGACGGCAGGAAACCCTGCCAGCGAACAGCCCGCTGCTGCCAAGCATCCGCCCCTAAGGCCTCGCATCGCCGCCCGCCTCCCCGCGGGCAGCCTCGGGGCAGCCAGGCGTACGGTTTGCACCGGAGCTTTAAGCACCAATGCTGCGCCCGGAGGCCGGTGAGGGAGCGGGGACGGCGGGGCCGGAGGAGGTGCAGGGCCTCCCGTGTCCGCTGGGCGGCGGTAGCGACCACCCCCGTTGTCCTCGACGGGCGCCCTGCGCTGACGGGGCCGGAGGCAGCTCGGGCTCCGCTCCCCCTGCCCGAGAAGGGTCAGCGGCATAGCAGAGTGACCTCTCTACAGATCGGGGGGCTTGAAGGAACAAGGAGAGGAAATAAAGGTGGAAAACTGGGGAGCAAAGTGAAAGATCGGGACAAAGGGAAAAGATTCCCAACAATTTAACTATCTGCAAATGCCCAGACAGGTTCCCTGCAGCAGGGGAGCAGCCCGCGGCCGCCGTATTTATCCTGCTGTCTTGATTTGCAATTTACCAAAGTATGCCCTAATTATCCCTAGGGGAATGCGGGATCCGGGGTAATATGTTACACTAGCATAATCCTTTAACTCACAATGCACTTCCCCCCGGAATCGGGATTTAGGGCTTAAAGTCATGCTCCTGAA